>NW_027206520.1:355000-358129 GCF_024711535.1 Dipodomys merriami | reverse complement strand
CCTAGCTACTCCGGAAGCTGAGATCTGAGGATCTCGGTTCAAAGCCAGCCTGGGCACCGAAGACCGTGAGACTCTGTTTTTTTTTTTTTTTTGAGTTCTTTTTTATTTTTAATTTAATTTAATTTTATTTGTGAACATACTGTACAGAGGGGTTACAATTACGTGGACAGGATAATGCGTTGCATTGCAGCCTCCTCCTTTGCTTACCCTTCACATCCCTTCCCAGCCTCCCCCCTCCTCCCCAATCCTAATCCTTCTCCCCTTCTCCCCCCCCCCCCCCGCACCGACGTTGTAAAGCTCGTTTTGGACATGGCAACTTGTCCTTCTCATTGTTGTAACTGGTCCACCTGTAACCTTAAACAACTGGTTTTTCCCCATCTCCTCCACAAGTTATACTGACATCAAATATAGTGAAAGCAGGGGTTATACTGTGGGGGAGGGACATAGAAAGCAACAAAGAGATAATCTTATAAATGCGTTAGAAACACATGCATGAAAGAAAAAAAAACATTAGAATACATATCTGTCTGTCTGTCTGTCTGTCTGTCTGTCTGTCTGTCTGTCTGTCTGCCTGTCTGTGTCTGCCTTTTTTTTTTTTTGGTCTGGTTGTCTGGTTGCCTGCTTGCTTACTCCATAAAACTCCACCAGAGTGACTCCTCCAGAAATTCTTATTCAATGATCGAAATCAAGGGTCCTAAGGGAAGAGTCCCTACATGGAAGGGTAAAAAGTCACTAACCCTCACCTGTGTTTGGTGACAAGAAGAACTCCATACCAATAGTCTACCTTAATACATGAGGGCAGGGCCGGGAAGGAATAAATTTATTCAGGTGATCTAGTCAGTCACACTAATGGGTCTCTAGGGCTCCCCCTCCATGTCTCCCTCTCTCTGCCTGTGTGTTGGTCTCTGTCTTTGTCTGTGTGTGTGTGTGGGGGGGCATGTGTGCCTGTTTGTTGATTCAGGTGATCTAGTTATAATTGTGGATCTCTCAGCCCCTTCCCCCTCCATTTCTCCCTCTGTCTGCCTGTGTGTCGGTGTGGTGTGTGTGTGTGTGTGTGTGTGTGTGTGTGTCTGTCTGTCTGTCTGTGTGTGTGTGTCTGTCTGTCTGTCTGTCTGTCTGTCTGTCTGATTATTCAGACAGACTGATTATTCAGACAGTCTGATTATTCAGGTGGTGTCGTTAGATTCAGGTGGTGTCGTTAGATTTGTGGATCTCTCGCTCCCCCTCCACCTCTCCATCTCCCTCTTGTCTGCCTCTGGGTGTGTGTGTGTGTGTCCGTCCGTCCGTCCGTCCTTCCGTCTGTCGATGATTCGTTCAGGGGACCTAGTTGGACTTGTGGATCTCTCGCTCTCCCCCTCCATCTCTTCCCCTGTGTGTCTTTCCGTCGGTCGCTGGGTCTCTGTCTCTGTCTCTTTCTCTCTGCCTCTCTGTCTCCTCTCTGTCTCTGTGTCCCCCCTCCCCCTCTCTGTGTTTTGCTTTTCGTTGTGGACTCCAGGAAGAACCGTATTTCAGTCCCAGCGGGGCTCTGCTTACTCTGCTTGCCAGCCTGGAACCCACCCGCCAGTGGCAACTTCTTCCTTGGTGTCCCCAAAGGAAGGAGGGAGCAGGAACCAGCGTCCCAAAAGAGACTCTCATTTTGAACGTGGACACTCGGTCTGTGAACAAGATGGATGCTGCCACCGCCACCGCCATTCAGGCCCGAGTTTTTAGGGAAGCTGACTACCACCCAGACACATTCCCAGCCCACCTCCTCGAGAATGTCTCAAGGATGGATGGCTAATTTTATTCAATCATCATCTGGTTTCCGGAAGGAGAAAATGCCTCTGCTCACCCCCACCCCGCAGTTCCCCTCCCCGGGTATCCTGCACACAAGATGGCAGTCCTTCTTGTGATATCTGAGCTGCCACACCACACCACACCACACCACACCACACCACACCACACCACACCACACCACACCACACCACACCGTGGCAGAAAGTTCCTCCTATGGATCGTCTGGCCTCGGGAATTTACTATCTCCCCGAGCCGAGCCGAGCCGAGTCGAGCCGAGCCGAGGCCCCTTTTCCTTGGGAAAGAAGGATATCCATGAGGACAAAAATAAGACCGAAAACAGAGCCAACTTATCCATAAGACAGGTAGGGCACAAAACCTCTCGGCTGGTCAGTAAAGAAAAACCCCAGGCAAAGGCTCACCGGCCCGGTGGTACCGGTGGCAGCCGGTGGCAGCCGGTGGCTCACTGCCCATCATCCGTCTGAGGTGCTGAGCGAGGAGGCTGAGACCTGAGGATAGTGGTTCAAAGCCAGCCCGGGCAGGAAAGTCCATTTGAGACTCTTCATCTCGATGGGTCACCCAAAACGCCAGGAGTGGAGGTGGACTTGGGGGAAAAATGCCCCAGTGAAGATTTCCTCGGGGCTGAATTAGTACCGTGTCATGCAAGAGCACGAGCTCCCAGAGGACAGTACTGTACCTCTGGTTCCGGGCGGGCAGAACCCGGTGCGCGGACTCATTATGGTGACAGGAAAAAAGAAAAAAAAAATCCCAGAGGTGAGGTGGGCTGGGCTGGGCATGTGTCTTAGCGTGCTTGAAGCCCTGGGTTCAATTCCTCAGTACCACCTAGACAAATGTTTTGTCCAGAAGAGCCTCGAGTGGTAGGGCAGTGACCTTGAGCATAAAGAAACTCTGGGAAAGGAAAAGCAAATGATGATAATAACGAACTATAACAACCTATAGGTATGTGTATGTCAGAACTCTCACTACCCACTACCGGGTAGGTGAAGACTGACTGACCGACTGAGTGACTGACCCGACCCGTGTTTTGCCCCTCCCGCCGCCCCATCCACCTTGTCGACGACGAACGCGCGCCATCTAGTGGTGGTTTTGTGAATTGCAGTTTTGTCTCCTGAAATGCATGAAAACCAAAAAACCACGCATTGACTGACTGAGAAAACCGGCCTTATGTCCTTCTCTTCCAGGCCCAGGCTGGCTGGCCCCGAGAGAGACTGCCTTCTTTTCAGAGAAGGGGTGGGGTGGGGATGATGATGTGCCTAGTTGGAGTATGGGGCCCATGCATAGGCAGGCAGGCAGGCAGGCAGGCAGGCAGGCAGGCAGGCAGGCAGGCAGGCAGGC